>NW_027466524.1:640000-655000 GCF_050575085.1 Anarhichas minor
TGAAGCATTTCACTATATCGTGTTCCAGCCCACCATCTCATGGGCCTGACCCTGGTGTATGCTTCTCTCAGTCCATCACACAGCTACAGTGATAGTCACTTGTTAGTGTTGTTGATGCTGTCGTGGAGTTGGCCTTGCATATTGTTGGCATATTCATAGCTTTTGTTTAGTCTGATGTCCAGAATGACAGCATTCCCATGCAGAACACACCTCGCTGTCTTTGTGACAATAGAGATGCACTCTGTGAGAAGCCTTTCCCTTCTACTCTCTCTCTCTCTCTCTCTCCGGGATGTCTGTAGGCTTTAACAGATGGATTAACCCTTTATTCCTCTTTTCTCTCTGGGGGCTGATCCTCAGCTCTGCTTTGTTTGTGTTTTTGGATGACATGAGATCATCTGGAATCAATGCTGTGCACACCGCCTCTTCCTCCTCTTTTTAAATCCATTTGTATTTTCTTTTCTGGCCCCCACCTACGTCCTCTCTTGACCTTTTCAAAGGAAAGTGGGCAGTCCGTTCTGTCATTCTGCCTCTTGTTAGGGATAAAGATTAGAGTTCCCTAAACAGACACATGCACACATCAGCTAATTGTCTCTGCTGAAAAGCTTTTACATTCAAAATGCTTTGGTTGCCTAACTTTCAAGGACAATCATCCTACAAAGTCTGATATTTTCTTAATCCACAGATGAATTGGATGATATCATTCTGCAGTGTTCCTTCAGTTAATGCAACCATGCAGGATATCAAAGCAGATTCCTGTGGGACACATAGCTCCTGATTCCTGCAGGATGTTCAGAAGAACTGTGAATGAGCTGGAGAGGAAAGGTTCAGGGTTATACTGGAGTGGGACTGATGCCAGATTGTTGTGGTTGATTCTGTATTCTTAAGGATTCCTTCATGGTCGAGCAGGATCGTAGTAATTCAACACAAAAAATGAAATAATATAGATTAATAAAGAGATACATGCCTGTCAGCAGCATTGATGAAAGTAACATTGTGAAGATCACTCCACTTTAATTGAATGGCCTGTCAACATGGAGCTTCCACGCTTTTCTCGAGTTTGACTTTGATAAACTCCAGAATGGAGGAAGCTGTTATGGTATTATTTTCACTTTGGGATTCTGTGTGTGTGTCATGGTTAAATGTGGTTGTGGAGATAACTACTATATTGGGAACAAGCACGGAGGAGTTTTGAGTCCTTTGCCAGGTGTCTGTCTGTCTGTCTGTCTGTCTGTCTGTCTGTCTGTCTCTCTGTCTGTCTGTCTCTCTGTCTGTCTGTCTGTCTGTCTGTCTGTCTGTCTGTCTCTCTGTCTGTCTGTCTGTCTCTCTGTCTGTCTGTCTCTCTGTCTGTCTGTCTGTCTGTCTCTCTGTCTCTCTGTCTGTCTCTCTGTCTCTCTGTCTGTCTGTCTGTCTCTCTGTCTGTCTCTCTGTCTCTCTGTCTCTCTGTCTGTCTGTCTCTCTGTCTCTCTGTCTCTCTGTCTGTCTCTCTGTCTGTCTGTCTCTCTGTCTGTCTGTCTCTCTGTCTGTCTGTCTGTCTGTCTGTCTCTCTGTCTGTCTGTCTGTCTCTCTGTCTCTCTCTCTGTCTGTCTCTCTGTCTGTGGACAGATTCTTTTTACTGCTACAGCATCATAACCGTGCAAGATGCAGTCACGGAACTTCACATTGTGTATAATTGAGATCACAATGAAGGCTGAATTTGATGATGGGTGTGGTCTGAGTAAGGGGCCCCTCGGGGGGCAGGATGGGGGAAAGGGGCCATTGCCCCCCCCCCCCCCCCCCCCCCCCCCCCACACACACACACACACGCACACACGCACACACACACACACACTTTATGCCCCTGGCCCAATTTGGCATTGCGGCTGATCCCATTGCATGACGGTCTCTAGTTGTACCTGTGTCTTACCATCCACCTCTATATCCAGAGAGAAGGAGAGTCATGTTCTCACAGACTTCTATACAAACTGACTTTTTTACAACCAGAGGAGTCGCCCAGCACAGGCTATAAGGAAATTGAAGGCACTTCCGCATTGGCTTTACTTTTCAGAACCGGAGGTTGACGCCTGTTTAAGCACAACTGACTCACTTTTTCAGCAAGTAGCTGTTGTTCAAGTACAACCTGTGCTTTAATCACATCACATCCTCTAACTCCGCTGCAGTCTTTTGCTAAAGTGAGCATGTGTGTGAGAGACAAGGAGAGATATGTTAGCGTGTGTGTGCAAATGAGAGCATGCAAGAGAGAATGTTTTCTTGATAGTGAGTGTTTGAGAGTGTGTACGATGAAATGGTTTGTGTGAGGTTTTGTATGAAGTGGAGGCCAAGTGGCAGCACATCAGGGTTCACCTGCATGTGTGTGAGCTTAGGAAAGAATCAGTGAGGCATGTGTGTTGTGATGTGAATGCATCTGCACTTGTTTATATCTGAGAGGGAATGTATATGTGTGTGTGTGGGTCAGATCAGCCTTTCCTCAGGGCCTGCCTGGCATTGTGCTGCTTCCTGTCCCGGCAGACATTATCAGTGTGGGATCAACACAGGGACAAAAGGCTCCGGACACACACACATACACACTAGCTAGACTGCTTTTTCCCAGGCCTCTTGGAGCCACTGATGGTTTCCTGTCTGTCTGTGTTACGTACTTATCCATCTATCTATCTATCCATCTATCTATCTATCTCATAATCATTGTGATTGTTCTCCCACTCTCCTTTCCCCCTAAATTCTCTCTCACCGCCATTTCTTCTTTTCCCTTTTTTCCTCCTCTTTCCCAAAAACCCCTCTGCGCTTCTCTCCTCTTCCCTTCCTCCCTCCCTCCATCCTTTACTAGCTTTCCTCCAAATTCTTATCTCACCCTCTCCCATATTTCCTCCCTCTCCTCTTTCCTCCTCTCCTTCCCCAACTCTGTTTTCCAGCCCTTTGTCATATATCTCATGTGTGTCTGGCTGAGGAGTGGTAGTTGGGGCCCTCATTGACCCGTCAGTCCATGCTTAGTCCAATCAGAATCAGCCTGAGAACAGTCCAGTGACAGAATGGAACAAACACAAACAGTTACCACAACATTCTTCACTCTTCATGCCATTTCCTTTAGTTGTATTTTGCCTTCCCTTTATCTCCCATCATTTACTCTTCCTTTGCTGCCCCCCCCCCCCCTCACTTTTTTTTCTCTGCATCAATCCACCCGCCCCTCTTCCTCCCTTTTCACCGTATGATTCGAAGCTGTCTGTCAAAGTTCCTGTTCATCACTTCTGTCCAGTCAGCTTACAAGGCTTACAAACACACACTTATCCCGTCCCTCTGAGCAGATGTGACACTGGCATTGTGCATGCATAGCTTACCACCACACTAAGCTGTCTGAACCTGAAAATAGTGATTAAAAGCTTCTCCATACACACATAAACACATGAATATTATTAATGTGGCCAAATATCCTCTTCTTCTTCTTCAACAACAACAAACCTGTGTGCCAGAGCCATCTCCACAACCGCTGAGAGTTCTGGGAGAGGACGTGGACATGGTGGAGGAGTACAAGTACCTGGGTGTCTCCATCGACAGCAGACTGAACCGGAAGACCAACATCAACGCTGTGTACAAGAAGGGGAGGAGTCGACTCTTCTTCTTGAGGAAACTTCGATCCTTCAACGTGTGCAGCAAGATGTTGGAGATGTTCTACCAGTCTGTTGTGGCCAGTGCACTGTACTTCTGTAGTCTGCTGGGGGAGCAGCATTGGAGCCGGAGACACCAACAGACTTAACAAGAAGGCCGGCTCCATCATTGGCTGCAAACAAGACAATCTGGAAGAGGTGGTGGAGAGGAGGACACTGAAGAAACTATTGTCCATATTGGATAACCCGGACCACCCTCTCCACCACCTACTGCAGGGACAGCGGAGCACTTTAACCAACAGACTGATCCAGCTCCGCTGTCACAAGGACCGATACAGGAGAACATTCCTGCCCACTGCTATTAGACTCTATAATAAATCACCTCTGGCCAGATCATCCTCAAGTGCCTACAACATCGCTACACTGTCTTTGCACTAGTGTTTAGTTTATCTAGTCAGTTAAATTAATACTATTCTATTTCATTGTATATACTGTGCTTTTTTATACTTAATATTTTTTTTACTCTGTCACTTAGTATATGTTTTGCTGCTGTAGCAAACAAATTTCCGCTGCGGGATGAATAAAGTATCCATCCATCTATCTATCTATCTATCTATCTATCTATCTATCCATCCATCCATCCATCCATCCATCCATCCATCTATCATGTGGTCAGCGTAGGCCTGCATTCACACCAACCAGGTGTTGCTGCAATTAGTGTAGAGTTGTGAGGTGGTGTGGGAGTGTCACGTAATGACCCATTAATCAATCAACCAATCAATCACATTTATTTATTAAGCACTTTTGAAAACAGGGGGAGGGGGGAGGGTATGTTGTAATGTCCTCAATTCGCCTCCAATGAATACTCTTATTTAACTATAAATTGTTAAAATATAACTAACTACAATAAGAGTAATAACAGTTTGAGGCCAACTAATTATTGAATATTTTACAGAAAACATTAGAGCATGAAAAAGATTGATGAAATATGAATTTGAGTATAATAACTTCTTTCTTTGCCAGTAATCTTCTCAGATTCATGGAGGGCCAAACCAGCTCACTGTGTATAAAGTAGTTCAGACTAGTTCCACCTCGAGCAGAGTAACCCGACTGTACTCACTAAAGGACATTTAGCAGTTTGAGTTATTGTTCAGCTGTTTTTGTGTGGACGGCCATCTTCACAAAAATGATGTTAAAAATGTGTTTTATTCTTTTATCATCACGATGGACATGCACCGACCAAGGGCACTGAGATGAAACAAATGGTACTGAGTACTTCAGTGTTGGTGTATATGTGACTTGTTGCATTGTGTCCATAGCAGAAAGAACAACACAATACATTGCCTTGAATGTGTCAAACCAGCTGTTAACGTTACAGAGTGTCTATTAGCACCAGGGTGAGAGTCATATGGCAGCTATTCTGCTGTTCACACCCGGCTGAGTTGAATATGGTACTTCATTTAACAATAGTTAGCTAGATTTCATAATGGTAGTAGTAGTATAAAGAGGCCCTGATCACACCAGGACTCACACCCGCCTGCAAAACCATCATGTTCCTGTTGTATGGAGCGCCTGGCGTTCGCTCCTCTCTTGCGCCACTCGTCACGTTTTTATAGTTTTAAGACGCACAAAAAAGTAAAAATATTGTCAAATCTTCGGCGCCAGGCGTCAAGTCGCGCTGCTCGTCAATGTCACCTTTGGCTCAGGCAGCCAATGAAGTCGAGCAAGAGGTGACCTTTGCTACTTTCCCGCTGCCTTCCTGTTTAGATGCCGGTAGATGGGAAAAGGCAGACGGAAGGTTTATATTAGCGGTTATTAATAAACTATATCATTTTCCCCTCCTCTTCATTTAACAGCAGAGTAACACTAAGACCTACATGTCTACATTGAATACATTTTTTCCGTCATTTACATTTGATCGCCTGGTGGCGCATGCAGGCTCATCAGCTGATTGGCCTTACTAGCTTTACCAAGGGGCGTTTATGAAGCGGCGTTTATGAAGCGGCGTTTATGAAGCGGCGTTTTTGAAGCGGCGTTTATGAAGCGGCGTTTATGAAGCGGCGTTTATGAAGCGGCGTTTATGAAGCGGCGTTTATGAAGCGGCGTTTTTGAAGCGGCGTTTATGAAGCGGCGTTTATGAAGCGGCGTTTATGAAGCGGCGTTTATGAAGGGGCGTTTATGAAGCGGCGTTTATGAAGCGGCGTTTATGAAGCGGCGTTTATGAAGCGGCGTTTATGAAGCGGCGTTTATGAAGGGGCGTTTATGAAGCGGCGTTTATGAAGCGGCGTTTATGAAGCGGCGTTTATGAAGCGGCGTTTATGAAGCGGCGTTTATGAAGCGGCGTTTATGAAGCAGCGTTTATGAAGCAGCGTTTTTGAAGCGGCCTGTTGCGACGCTTCTCGCTGTGATCGGGGCCGTAACGTTTCTAATGTGTGCCCTAGCTGGGTGCAACAAGCTGTTGGCTACAAACATCTGGGCGCTTGTCTCTGCCATGCCGGATACACACAGGTGTAAATAGCCACATTGGCTATTCTGCCCATCTACAAACAGTAATGTTGGCTTCTGACACCTGTGTGCAAGTAGCATCTGCCTTCATGTTATGCAACGTAAGTACTTTGATTTGACTGTTGTTGATGGCCTTCATGTGTGTGTGTGTGTGTGTGTGTGTGTGCTGAGAGAAGAGGACATGTTTATGTGTTTAAAAGGTGTTGCTTGTAATAATGAGCCACTTCAAACTTCAGATATCGAGATGTCTTACTCACAGGAGAGTCAGAGCAGACAGACCACAGTGATGAGCTTACAGTGAGAACAGAAGTGAGAAAGCTTGCCTCTCTTCATCATCTCCTTTGTGTTTCATTTTGTCTCACCCTTTGTCTCTTCTCTGTCTCCTTTCTTCTTCTCCACTCGGGGGTCTGCAGGCTTTAACAGTTAGTTTAACCCATTCTTCCTCTGTGGTCTTCCTCTATGACTGATCCCACATCCTCCTCGTTTGTGTTTCATGGATAATCTGGGATCAGCACAGTTATTCAGAGCTTCTCTACTTGTTCCTTATTTCCTTTCAGAGAGGAGCTACGAGAATCTGTGCAGTGTGTCTCACTCACTGACCTTCAGGCATACAGCGCCCACGTCACCAAAGAACACTCAGGCGTATGTAGACTTTCCAGTAATTAGTTTCTCCCAAATACAAGACCGACGTTCACATTACAAGCAAATGTGGCCAAAATCTGACTTTCTTTTGCTCCCATGTGACACAGATACAATGATGATACATACAAGATCAGTGAGAGGTCTCTGCTGAATCCAGCATCATGTTTTACTCTGTAGAATTCAATAAATCAGCAGTTTTAGAAATTGGATTAAATGAATAACGAATTATGTTAAATGATATTTTCCTTATTACTGGTAAGAAATAGTAAAATACCTTTTTGAAGGAGCAGATATTTACCTGTAAGCTTGGCTGTTAAATTTAACAATATGAAGACTTTATTTGCCTCGTCAGTCATTTGAAATGTAAATGAACTTATCAAACTCTTCACTCAGTTATTCTCATAAATCTGTCATGTTTCACGAAGCAGAACTCTAATTTAATGAAATCCCATGCTGACTGATGTCAAAGAGTAATGTCTCACATCTTACTTTAGTTTATGGAACTTAGATCACAGATATATATATATATATATAATATAATATATATTATATATATATATATATAATATATATTATATTATATATATATATATATATATATATATATATATATATATATATATATATATATATATAATTTAATGGGGAAACTTGATCTGGTAAATCGAGCAACATATTAGCCAAGTCTGGCAGTTACTGGACACAAACAACTCCAGAGTGTAATTTAGGAGGAAAGGGCCGTCAGCCCGTCAGACGACAGTCCTCCATGTGTGTTATTGGCTGCATGTGAGGCGTGTGAGGCGTGTGAGGCGTGACAGGGCAGAGATCTGTTCATGCTGTCAGATACGACTTCAAACATCAACGTGAACAGGCGCAACGATCACATCTGGGGGAAAAAGTCTAAATTGAGCATTTAACTGTAATGTGAATACTCAACACAAGGACATGTGAGTCTATAAGATGCTCTACGAACACAGAAGCTGAGTATACGCTACAATGTAGGAGATAAACAAGCAGGCAACATATTTTAAGATACACTATTGCAACACATAATAAACAATAAACTTCATTCCATGAAAAGAGGTTTAAAAGGAACAAAAAATGAAATGTCCTCGGTTAGAAATGTAATCCATAAACATAAGCTTTTGCAACACTCCTGCAGCACAATGCTCTCCTGCTCTGTCCATTTGAATTACTCCAAACACTCAAATATGGATGAACACACCACTTCTGTTTAGCTCTGGTTTGGGTGTCGAGCACAATTTTCCCAACAAAATGGTTGTTATAAACACGAACGGACAGCGGGAAATGTATATGCAGAAGGACTTTGCAGAAGGTGTCTGTGGGTGTTTTATGACTTTTTAGTCATGAAGCTGGTCTACCGTTCAAGCCTTCAAGCATGTACATGAAACTTAACGTCAGTCTATTTGCACTAAAGTCCTCTTCTATGTTCCCACTCTTTTTCTGTCCCTGTATATAAAACCAGCCGATAGACAATAAAACCAGCCAGAACTCAAAGTATGTCCCTGCCAAACCATGTACACTGATTCTGAAGTCCTTCAGCATTGCCAAATGTAGCGTAATATCTGCAAAGCAACACCTTAGATGTTCAGTGTGACAGCATTGAAAGCAGTTTCCCCAAAATAGTTATTTCTCCTAGATTCTAAAACGGCCTTGTATCTTTAGATCAAGTACATTATCATGAATAGAATGTAGCTCTGTGAAGGTGTAGAGCAGTTCACTGATGCACAAACTAACCTGTTGCTTTGTCACGTTCTCTTCCCTCCTCCTCCTCCCGGCCTGGACCACATGAATGTACTGTTTTTACTATTATATATATATATATGTGTGTGTGTGTGTGTATGTTTATGTAGTTGTTGATGTGACGCTTTACTTGAACTGAAACACCTCATCGTGTTGCTTCACTATATTTGAATCATATACTCATGGTGAACACATGTGTAAAATGTAAGTATTTACTGTTTGCATTTTGTTTACATTATTTTCAACTGATGATCTGTTAATTCACAACATTTTGATGATATACTCACAATACATACAGTATATATATATATGTGTAAATCATCATCATCCCAAGCCACACGTTTCATCCACTCTTTAATTCCGCTTTCACTTCTTTGTACTTTTCGTCCCGTGTTTTGCCCACTCAACGGGCGTCTTCTCTAAGCTAGTTCTCTTGATACATCCATGTTTGAGATCGGGAGGCGGGTGGAGAGCGGATCTGTGCATGTGAGCTCTTCAGCCTTTTCTCTTGGTTGTGTTACTGTGATAGAGAACACTCGGGGAGGGCAGTTTCTCGAGCCAAATCTCTTCACCTGTCTTTGTTTTGCAATTGTGGAGCAAAAGGGGAGGCCAAGGAAAATAGAATGACATGAAATTATTTTGTTCTTGCACTATATTGTGTGTCAGGTTTGCTGTGGGGGGGTGGTGGAGAGATGGGGATGCCACTGTGAGAAAATTCATTCGATTTAAAGTGGAGCATAGAAAGAACATAAATGTGAAGGCGGTTGGAGTGACTGCACCAATGGTTTAATTAATAGCTAGAGTATTATTTCTGTCGCCTGAGAGAGAGAATGGAGCTTGAGAGTTATTTTTGGAGTAAAAAGGTCCTTTCCACTTGTGGCATTGAGCCTCTAATTTTGATGCACATTTGTGTCCGTTGATGAGGTCACAAAAGAAGTTGAGATTGTTTGTGGGCGGTTTTGTGGGCTAACGTAAACGTCTTAGGGAACTGAACAATCATCAGTTGACAGAGAGCTGGCGTGGTGTCAATGTGAACAAGTAGCAGAGATAAGATTGAAACTGAACGCGGGAAAAAACACACGACAAGACAGAAAGTTCAGGTTTATAATTCAATTGTTCAGTAATAAAAATGACACAGATGAGGAGACACACATGCTGACAACACACTGGGGAAAGGAACGTTCCTGGACTTACTTCTTGTTGCTTCCTTATGGAGAGAGCCTCGGCGCTAAATATGAAGTGCTGGCTAAAAAGGATAATATTTTCAAATGATATTTTGCGAGTTTGATACGTACCAGGTCTGTACTGCTTCATACTGCCTCAAGTCTCCTCATCATCACGACCAGCGGTCTCTCAGTCACATCTACACAGATGTGAAAGGACGTCTGGTGGCCATGTATCTGTGTTTCTGGTAGCTTACCTCAGCTGCTCCAGCTGAACACTGTCAATTGTGTGATATGTTTCATTACAGCAGCTTATTACCTGCTGTACTCTGCTCAACCACTCATGGTTCTCTCCCTCTTTTAGCGACTTCTCGCTAAATCCAACAGTTTACACTTTGCTCAGTTCTACTAACGTCAGCTACCGAACTTTAGCTTAGCAGTTAGCGGGGGCCTACCTCTCTGGCTCTCTGTTGCTCGGTGGGTCACGTTTAGCTATTCCTCTGCCTCCTTTAATGATAATGGTGCATGTAATAAGTAGTATTTTTGGATACGAGGCTTAGAGAATTAGAAGCACGGCTCCACACAATGGAAGCTCAGCTGTTAGCAACTGTTAAGGCTACAAAACAACAAATATGCAACAAAATAGTATAATTAAATGTGGACTTTGAAATATCAGAACTCTGTCATCTGAAGCTGTATTACTAAATCATTAAATATCAGATTATCATATTGACTTATTTTGTCTTACTGAAACCTTGCTGTGTCATGAAGAATATGTCCGCATTAATGAATCAACTCCTCCAAGTCATTCTAATACTCGGACCGGCCGAGGAGGTAGAGCTGCAGCCATCTTTCACTCAAGCCTATTACTCTAACCTAAACTAAACTAAACTAAGACTCATTTTAAAGCCTTTTCTTTCACACGCAACCTTGAAACCACTGCAGTCACTTCTACTTGTTATAATGCACCGCGCCCCAGGTTGGTATTCTGAATTTCTTTGAGTTTTTATCAAGTTTAGTCCTTAAAACAGATAAAGAAATTATCGTTGCAGATTTTAATATTCATGTTGACCTGGTAATAATAGTCTTAGTGTTGTGTTTTTCTAATTATTGTCACGTTCTGCAGATGAAGACAAGGACGAGGACGCAGCAGAAACAACGCAATGATTTAATGATTCAAGAAATGCTTACAAGCTTAAGTCCAACAGAATAGGCAGGAACCAGCAGGTACAGACACAGGCAAACTGAACAGAACTCCAAACATAACTGAAACAACCCAAAGAAGAAGAAAAGAACTGGGCTGGTATAACAGGGACTGAGTGATGGGGGAAGATGAGCAGGATCACAGTGACTACAGGGCTGACGAGAGACAGGTGAACCGAACGAGGGCGGGACAACAAACAAAGGCAGGAAGTAAAACAAGACAAGATACGTGAGCTTTAACTTCAAAATAAAAGCACAAAACACTAAACCTGAATGACAAACATTAAACACAGAAAACACTGACCGGTGAAGGTCAGAGGATGTATGCTACATATTGTAAAGCAAGATCAGGTCAATGTGTGTTTCGTGATATTGGGCTATACAAATAAATTGAATTGAATTAAAAAGTCAAGCACACACACACACAAGCACACACATCTGGTGTATCTGTGCTGCTTGTAGTTTTATCAGGCACAGATAGCAGCAGCTGGGCGGATTCTCTCAGGACCTCAGCTGTACCTCTGAAGCTGGGGGCTGCTGTCATGACCTCTGCCCTCCTACACGTGTACACACATGCACACACAGATAACTTGGCAACACACTCACGCAGATCACCTCTGTTAGGTTCCCGCCCGCTCAGTCAACACCGTCACACTCTCACAGCCTCACACATCCAAAACACACACACACATCCTCCTTCACCAGAGCAGGGAGATCCTCACACATCCGTTACTTTCCCTTGAACGGCAGACAGTGTGTGCGTGTATGCATGTGTATGTATTAGTGGTGTTTGTGTGTTTGTAGAGTGGGTTTGGAGCGCTTAAATGTGCATGCATGAATGTGTGTGAGTGTGTGTGTAATAGGTTAATCTGTCCCTGAAGGCGAGCTGTGCAGGAAAGGGAGTGGTGGTCAGATGAAAGGTGTTCTCTTTGGCATAAGACATCTATAAACACACACACACACACACAACCTGTTAGCAGCACCGCCTCTAAGCTTCTGTTATGCAAAGTGCTCCCTGGAAGCGGCGACAGTAAAGTATCTGTAAACAGTGAGGTATCATCTTCTCCGTACCCAGGGGAGTTTGCCCCATTAGAAGGTAAAACGGATCTCTGGTAACAGAGTCCACATGGACACCTGATCAAACCACATTCTACCTGTCGCCTCTCTATACATACAACTCCCTTGATGTCTCTCATTGGTCATTAGGCCTCTAAATAAAGTAAGATATCCACACACACTCTGTCGTGTCTGCCTTTGTTCCCTGGCAGCAGCCTGCACGGGGCCGGCTTGGGGTTGTAAACCAGTACCTTCTTAATCCGTGCAGCTTTCCATCCAGCGCTGAAGGCAGACTGTTGAAATCTCCGAAGCGAACCTGTTGATCCAAACATTTTTCATCTTCATCTGGAGACAGTTGGGATATGAAGGAAGAGTGCGAGGGGGCTTCACGTCTTTGATCAAAAGGCTGCTGGAGAGAGATTAGAGATTAGTGGAAGAGAGAGCCGGAGTAGCGGCATGTCGGAACAAGTGGAGAAATCAGGAGTTGTTGAGAGGGGGATGTGGTGGAGTGATTACGAGAGATGGGAGGATGGTGGGGAAGGGGCTACAAAGATGGAAGAGGAGGGTGATAGTGAAAATAAGATATGTGATAAGAACAGAAGTATGCAGGGAGAGGAGCTGACAGCATCCCACATCATTTTATTGGAGAAAGTATTTCTCGTTACTGTTACAAACCATCATGTTTCCTTTACCTAGAGGTTTTATGAGCCTAGTTCTGGGTGCAAATAGTAATGTCATGTCGTTTTTAATTGCTTTGGAATTGTTATTTGTTTTTCTGTGTAAAAGTTGTCCACGATAAAGTTGTCTATCCTATCACTTCTTATGCTAACAAATAATAAACCTTCCCCACTTCCTGTTTGCTACCACAATGTTAGGTTTGGAGGATCACCTGTCAAAAACTCTTCCAAATGCATCTTTCACTTTAAAGTAGTTTAACTGTCTCTGGCTTTTGTCTCCAGGTATGCAGCCATTATGTGTTTGCCAACATAGCACAGACTGACCAACAAGACTCCATTATTCCATTCCTCTCGTTCTTGCAGTTAGCGACCCCATGCGTGGGGCCTCGAAGAAACGGCATGGTCTCCACCTCTGCCGTTATGTTCTTTGTCACAGGGCAACTGGAGATGATTGCCTCACCGAGGAGGGGACAACAAGCAGGACACCTTCTTGTTTCTCTCTTTCTTTCCATTGAATACTCCCTCCACCTCCTCCGCATTCCTGAGGCCAAGGCATGGGACGAGGAGACATTCCTGGGACCTTTGTTGGGCTCAGTATGCTCCTGCAGCAGAGAATGAAGGGAGGAGTGGTAACGATAGGTGTTTTACTCTTTACGACTGTTTTCCCTTTATTCACAAAGCTCGTCTTAGTTGGAAGTCAAGGGGTCACAATGGCCTCTTCTCACTTAGGCTACATCCACACTACAACCAGATCTAACAAACGAAAACGATCTCCGTCCACACGGCGTCTCAGCATCGTTTCTAAATGATCTCCGTGCAGACTAACACGCCTGAAAACGAATATCACGTGACTCTTCACGTACACTGGGCATGATGGTGACGGTGTAAACAGGAAGTAGATTGGTTGCTTAGTTAAAAACAATACAACAGAGTAATAAAGTAGTCTTTAATAATGAAAGTTAGTGTTTGATACTTAAGATCTTCTCTAAAATCTTCCTCTATAAACTCAAACAGACACATTTCATGGAAAGTTTTAGAAGTTTAGTAGAGCGTTTACTGCTTTTGTTCCTTTATAGTTTATGTGTGTGGACTTCACAATATTTGTGCAGAACAAAATAAGCATTAATAAGAAAAGGAAAGTCCTCCGTTTTGTGTCCATCACCCTCAAAGCCTCTAACCGTGACTTCTGACGCCCGCTCCGTAGGTCTGATAACGCCGCCGGTCACGCCGCTCACTAATCGCTCCATTAACAGCTGCTTCCTCCGTAATAAAGCAGACTTTAACTGAACAACAGCTGCTGGTAAAGACAACAAGGTCAGCAGCACCTGTAATCAGTTCTCCATGTTGAATTAACCTGGTAGTCGATCGGTAATCAATGTTGTCGTTTATGATTTCCGGGAAAGGGTCACGTGATAGGGATGTGACCAATCAGGGAAGGACACGTCATGACTGCTAAGAACCAAGTAGTGAACGTGGGTGTGGGCGTCATCGTTTCTAAACTTGTCATTTTTCGACCGTCCACACAAATACACAACCCCGGCGTTTTCAAACTTATCCGTCCGCAGGAGCGTTTTAAAATGCCAAAAACGCCGGCGTAGTGTGGACGCTCAGTGTAAACGTAGCAGAACATACGTGTTTTCAAATGGAAACGGAGCAGTGTGGACGTGGCCTTAAAGTGGATTTGGTGACAAGGAGGTGCAGTTAGGGCAAATTGTGTCATTGTTTTACGTTATATGTGGTGACCAAGGCCTATATTTTCACAATGTCAGCAATAGCAATACTCTTAAAATAATAGATATACTTCATTCACTTATTCAATGTATCATGTCTTTGATGGTCTTGGAACTCTCCAGGGAAGGCAACCTTCTGTCCTCGATACAATACTACTAAATACTGTGTCATTAAGATGTCATTTTTCATCAAAGGGACAGTGAGTATGATTTTGTGGCATTCAGTGGTGTGGCTGCAGGTGGAAACCATCTGAATACACCTCCGCTCACTCTTCCATTTCCAAGACTGCGGTGACGTGAGCCGCCGAGTGCAACCCATTGCTCCTGTTGTTTGCCTGGTTCAGAGGCCATCGTTACCATAATAACACTACTTTAGGAGCAACGGAGGACACAGCGGCTAGCAGTAACACGTTTTTGCACGTTGCGGCTCAACATGAAAGGGCCTCTCTAGAGCCCTGTTTGGTTTGTCCCTTCTGGGCTGCTGTAGGAACAAAAGGACCCGCTCCCTATGTAGACATGAAAGGCTGATTCTAAGCTAACGAACACTAATGAAAACATAGTTATGAGGAATATATTCTATATCTGCCAATAGATCACCCTAACTGCTACAAATGGGTCCTTTACAGAAACGTTAATGAACGCAGAAGAATTTAATAACAGGATC